>NC_138770.1:447424840-447429840 GCF_965119305.1 Pelophylax lessonae
GCCCTGAATGCACAGGTGGATCAGTGGCTGACCCCGCACCAACTGGAGATCGGCAAAGTGGTGTGTGACAACGGGAGCAATTTGTTGGCGGCATTGAATTTGGGCAAGTTGACACATGTGCCGTGCATGGCACATGTGTTGAATCTGATTGTGCAACGTTTTGTGCAGAAGTACCCAGGCTTACAGGACGTCCTCAAGCAGGCCAGGAAGGTGTGTGGCCATTTCAGGCGTTCCTACACGGCCATGGCGCACTTTGCAGATATTCAGCGGCGAAACAACATGCCAGTGAGGCGCTTGATTTGCGACAGCCCGACACGTTGGAATTCAACACTGCTAATGTTCGACCGCCTGCTCCAACAAGAAAAAGCGGTCAACGAGTATTTGTATGACCGGGGTGCTAGGACAGCCTCTGCGGAGCTGGGTATTTTTTTGCCACGCTACTGGACGCTCATGCGCAATGCCTGTAGGCTCATGCGTCCTTTTGAGGAGGTGACAAACCTAGTGAGTCGCACTGAAGGCACCATCAGCGACATCATCCCATATGTTTTTTTCCTGGAGCGTGCCCTGCGAAGAGTGCTGGATCAGGCCGTAGATGAGCGTGAAGAGGAAGAGGAAGAGTTGTGGTCACCATCACCACCACCAGAAACAGCCTTACCATCGATTGCTGGACCTGCGGCAACACTGGAAGAGGAGTGTGAGGAAGAGGAGTCAGAGGAGGAATGTGGCTTTGAGGAGGAGGAACACCAACCACAGCAGGCATCCCAGGGTGCTCGTTGTCACCTATCTGGTACCCGTGGTGTTGTACGTGGCTGGGGGGAAGAACACACCTTCAATGACATCAGTGAGGACGAGGAATTGGACATGAGTAGCTCGGCATCCAACCTTGTCCAAATGGGGTCTTTCATGCTGTCATGCCTGTTGAGAGACCCTCGTATAAAAAGGCTGAAGGAGAACGACCTGTACTGGGTGGCCACGCTACTAGACCCCCGGTATAAGCAGAAAGTCTGTGACATGTTACCCAATTACCGGCAGTCGCAAAGGATGCAGCAGCTACAAAATAAGTTAAAAACTATGCTCTACACAGCGTATAAGGGTGATGTCACAGCACAACGGGAATCCAACAGGGGAAGAGGTGAAAGTAATCCTCCTCCTACCACCACAACCACGCCGGCAAGGACAGGACGCTTTACAGACGTCTTGTTGATGGAGGACATGCAGAGCTTTTTTAGTCCTATGCATCGCCACAGCCCTTCGGGGTCCACCCTCAGAGAACGACTCGACCGACAGGTAGCAGACTACCTTGCCTTAACTGCAGATATCGACACTCTGAGGAGCGATGAACCCCTTGACTACTGGGTGTGCAGGCTTGACCTGTGGCCTGAGCTATCCCAGTTTGCCATTGAACTTCTGGCCTGCCCCGCTTCAAGTGTGCTGTCAGAAAGGACCTTCAGCGCAGCAGGAGGTATTGTCACTGAGAAGAGAAGTCGCCTAGGTCAAAAAAGTCTTGATTACCTCACGTTTATTAAGATGAATGAGGCATGGATCCCGAAGGGACTGACAGTGGGGGATGCATTTGACTAAAAAAGGCCTGGTGATGACTGAGATGCCTTGGCCTAAAAATGGTCCACACGCTGCTGTATATAATCATTCTCTGCATGCCGGATGACTTACGTGACGTCTCCGCCACCAACTACGGTTCAAGCAGCAATGTTTTAGTGCACTTTCTGCCTTAAAACCTCAATTTTTCAGGCCGCTGCTACAGCAGCGGCTGCAACAATACCTACTTTTTCATGCATGTGTACATGCCTAATTTTTCTGGCCTCTGGTGCTACACTGTGGCTGCAAAAAAACAAAAAACAAAAAAAAAGGCACATACATGTGTCAATTCCCCTTCGTGATCGTTACCTTGTCGTGGTGAAGGGGCTTGCGTATCACAATGAAGCGATCACCTCTAGGATTGTGTTGGCACACCCCAGATGATAAGGTCGTTGCTTCATTGTGTACAGACCAAAAGCGATCCGCAGGATAATTTTTCATAAAAAAAAACATTCATTTTCTTTCATTCTTTCTGCGGAGCTGGGTATTTTTTGGCCGCGTTACTGAATGCTCATGAACAATGGCTGTAGGCTCATGCGTCCTTTTGCGGAGATGACAACCCTGGTGGTCAGTCGAACCCAAGGCAACATCATCGACCTCATCCCATATGCGTTTTTTCTGGAGCGTGCCCTGCGAAGAGTACTGGATCAGGCTGTAGATGAGCATGAAGAGGAAGAGTTGTGGTCCTCATCACCACCAGAAGCAGCCTTGTCGTTGTCAATTGCTGGACCTGTGGCAACGCAGAGAGAGGAGTCTGAAGAAGAGAAGTCAGAGGAGGAAGGTGGCTTTGAGGAGGTGGAATACCAGCCACAGCAGGCGTCCCAGGGGGCTTGTTCTCACCTTTCGGGGACCCTTGGTGTTGTATGTGGCTGGGTGGAGGAAGAGACCTTCAATGATGTCAGTGAGGACAAGGAACGGGACATGGCTAGCTTGGTATCCAACCTTGTGCAAATTGGGAGTTTGCGGTTGTGCAAATGGACTGACTGACTGTTAAACGGGGAGTTTGGTCTGTCAGAGTTTGGTCTGTCACTGTGAAGCGGGCAACGGGCGTAACCCTTACACTACTTGACCGATAAAACATCATACCTGATCGTATTCACACACTGGATGTTTTAGTGCTGGTTTACACTGCCGCTACCACTAAAGTAGCGTCGCTTCCAGTGCGACTTTGGCGCGACTTAGCGCGACTTTGGCGCGACCTCATCGCGAGGTGACTTTTTATTTGGCCAATCACAATATCATGTTTTGTTACCGTCACCTAATTTCCTTTTCCTGTTTTTTGTTTTACATATTTCCCCATGTGTGCAGTGTTGTCTGTGTCATAGCTCAACTGATAGGCATGTTTGCCTTGGCATATCATATTTCAGCTTGCCAGAAAGAAAAAAAGACAGCTGGAAAGACACTGCATTAGTTTTCTACTAAAAATCATAAGAAAAATGCTAGTTTTTTTTGGGTTGTGGACATACTACAGAGCTGAAACTTGATAGGTACACTTTTTAGACCCCCCAGACACTAAATACAAAAAATGACATGCCTGCCTAAAAAAATGCCCGATAAATGCCTGCAAGAGAAAAAGACAGCCGCAGAGAAGCCGTATTCCTGAAAATATAAGAAAAATGCTGTTTTTTAGGGGTTCTGGACATGCTACAGATCTGAAACTTGACAGGTACACTTTTGTGACCCCCCAGACACTAAATACAAAAAATGACATGCCTGCCTAAAAAAATGCCCGATAAATGCCTGCAAGAGAAAAAGACAGCCGCAGAGAAGCCGTATTCCTGAAAATATAAGAAAAATGCTGTTTTTTAGGGGTTCTGGACATGCTACAGATCTGAAACTTGACAGGTACACTTTTGTGACCCCCCAGACACTAAATACAAAAAATGACATGCCTGCCTAAAAAAATGCCCGATAAATGCCTGCAAGAGAAAAAGACAGCCGCAGAGAAGCCGTATTCCTGAAAATATAAGAAAAATGCTGTTTTTTAGGGGTTCTGGACATGCTACAGAGCTGAAACTTGACAGGTACACTTTTGTGACCCCCCAGACACTAAATACAAAAAATGACATGCCTGCCTAAAAAAATGCCCGATAAATGCCTGCAAGAGAAAAAGACAGCCGCAGAGAAGCCGTATTCCTGAAAATATAAGAAAAATGCTGTTTTTTAGGGGTTCTGGACATGCTACAGATCTGAAACTTGACAGGTACACTTTTGTGACCCCCCAGACACTAAATACAAAAAATGACATGCCTGCCTAAAAAAATGCCCGATAAATGCCTGCAAGAGAAAAAGACAGCCGCAGAGAAGCCGTATTCCTGAAAATATAAGAAAAATGCTGTTTTTTAGGGGTTCTGGACATGCTACAGAGCTGAAACTTGACAGGTACACTTTTGTGACCCCCCAGACACTAAATACAAAAAATGACATGCCTGCCTAAAAAAATGTCCGATAAATGCCTGCAAGAGAAAAAGCCAGCCGCAGAGAAGCCGTATTCCTGAAAATATAAGAAAAATGCTGTTTTTTAGGGGTTCTGGACATGCTACAGAGCTGAAACTTGACAGGTACACTTTTGTGACCCCCCAGACACTAAATACAAAAAATGACATGCCTGCCTAAAAAAATGCCCGATAAATGCCTGCAAGAGAAAAAGCCAGCCGCAGAGAAGCCGTATTCCTGAAAATATAAGAAAAATGCTGTTTTTTAGGGGTTCTGGACATGCTACAGAGCTGAAACTTGACAGGTACACTTTTTAGACCCCCCAGACACTAAATACAAAAAATGACATGCCTGCCTAAAAAAATGCCCGATAAATGCCTGCAAGAGAAAAAGCCAGCCGCAGAGAAGCCGTATTCCTGAAAATATAAGAAAAATGCTGTTTTTTAGGGGTTCTGGACATGCTACAGAGCTGAAACTTGACAGGTACACTTTTGTGACCCCCCAGACACTAAATACAAAAAATGACATGCCTGCCTATAAAAATGCCCGATAAATGCCTGCAAGAGAAAAAGCCAGCCGCAGAGAAGCCGTATTCCTGAAAATATAAGAAAAATGCTGTTTTTTAGGGGTTCTGGACATGCTACAGAGCTGAAACTTGACAGGTACACTTTTGTGACCCCCCAGACACTAAATACAAAAAATGACATGCCTGCCTAAAAAAATGCCCGATAAATGCCTGCAAGAGAAAAAGCCAGCCGCAGAGAAGCCGTATTCCTGAAAATATAAGAAAAATGCTGTTTTTTAGGGGTTCTGGACATGCTACAGAGCTGAAACTTGACAGGTACACTTTTGTGACCCCCCAGACACTAAATACAAAAAATGACATGCCTGCCTAAAAAAATGCCCGATAAATGCCTGCAAGAGAAAAAGCCAGCCGCAGAGAAGCCATATTCCTGAAAATATAAGAA